>NW_027207530.1:267500-268623 GCF_963455315.2 Globicephala melas | reverse complement strand
ACCCTAACCCTAACCCTAACCCTAACCCTAACCCTAACCCTAACCCTAACCCTAACCCTAACCCTAACCCTAACCCTAACCCTAACCCTAACCCTAACCCTAACCCTAACCCTAACCCTAACCCTAACCCTAACCCTAACCCTAACCCTAACCCTAACCCTAACCCTAACCCTAACCCTACCCTAACCCTAACCCTAACCCTAACCCTAACCCTAACCCTAACCCTAACCCTAACCCTAACCCTAACCCTAACCCTAACCCTAACCCTAACCCTAACCCTAACCCTAACCCTAACCCTAACCCTAACCCTAACCCTAACCCTAACCCTAACCCTAACCCTAACCCTAACCCTAACCCTAACCCTAACCCTAACCCTAACCCTAACCCTAACCCTAACCCTAACCCTAACCCTAACCCTAACCCTAACCCTAACCCTAACCCTAACCCTAACCCTAACCCTAACCCTAACCCTAACCCTAACCCTAACCCTAACCCTAACCCTAACCCTAACCCTAACCCTAACCCTAACCCTAACCCTAACCCTAACCCTAACCCTAACCCTAACCCTAACCCTAACCCTAACCCTAACCCTAACCCTAACCCTAACCCTAACCCTAACCCTAACCCTAACCCTAACCCTAACCCTAACCCTAACCCTAACCCTAACCCTAACCCTAACCCTAACCCTAACCCTAACCCTAACCCTAACCCTAACCCTAACCCTAACCCTAACCCTAACCCTAACCCTAACCCTAACCCTAACCCTAACCCTAACCCTAACCCTAACCCTAACCCTAACCCTAACCCTAACCCTAACCCTAACCCTAACCCTAACCCTAACCCTAACCCTAACCCTAACCCTAACCCTAACCCTAACCCTAACCCTAACCCTAACCCTAACCCTAACCCTAACCCTAACCCTAACCCTAACCCTAACCCTAACCCTAACCCTAACCCTAACCCTAACCCTAACCCTAACCCTAACCCTAACCCTAACCCTAACCCTAACCCTAACCCTAACCCTAACCCTAACCCTAACCCTAACCCTAACCCTAACCCTAACCCTAACCCTAACCCTAACCCTAACCCTAACCCTAACCCTAACCCTAACCCTAACCCTAAC